>NC_142347.1:50039758-50047258 GCF_054954075.1 Amborella trichopoda
GTTTAGGGTTTAGGGTTTAGGGTTTAGGGTTTAGGGTTTAGGGTTTAGGGTTTAGGGTTTAGGGTTTAGGGTTTAGGGTTTAGGGTTTAGGGTTTAGGGTTTAGGGTTTAGGGTTTAGGGTTTAGGGTTTAGGGTTTAGGGTTTAGGGTTTAGGGTTTAGGGTTTAGGGTTTAGGGTTTAGGGTTTAGGGTTTAGGGTTTAGGGTTTAGGGTTTAGGGTTTAGGGTTTAGGGTTTAGGGTTTAGGGTTTAGGGTTTAGGGTTTAGGGTTTAGGGTTTAGGGTTTAGGGTTTAGGGTTTAGGGTTTAGGGTTTAGGGTTTAGGGTTTAGGGTTTAGGGTTTAGGGTTTAGGGTTTAGGGTTTAGGGTTTAGGGTTTAGGGTTTAGGGTTTAGGGTTTAGGGTTTAGGGTTTAGGGTTTAGGGTTTAGGGTTTAGGGTTTAGGGTTTAGGGTTTAGGGTTTAGGGTTTAGGGTTTAGGGTTTAGGGTTTAGGGTTTAGGGTTTAGGGTTTAGGGTTTAGGGTTTAGGGTTTAGGGTTTAGGGTTTAGGGTTTAGGGTTTAGGGTTTAGGGTTTAGGGTTTAGGGTTTAGGGTTTAGGGTTTAGGGTTTAGGGTTTAGGGTTTAGGGTTTAGGGTTTAGGGTTTAGGGTTTAGGGTTTAGGGTTTAGGGTTTAGGGTTTAGGGTTTAGGGTTTAGGGTTTAGGGTTTAGGGTTTAGGGTTTAGGGTTTAGGGTTTAGGGTTTAGGGTTTAGGGTTTAGGGTTTAGGGTTTAGGGTTTAGGGTTTAGGGTTTAGGGTTTAGGGTTTAGGGTTTAGGGTTTAGGGTTTAGGGTTTAGGGTTTAGGGTTTAGGGTTTAGGGTTTAGGGTTTAGGGTTTAGGGTTTAGGGTTTAGGGTTTAGGGTTTAGGGTTTAGGGTTTAGGGTTTAGGGTTTAGGGTTTAGGGTTTAGGGTTTAGGGTTTAGGGTTTAGGGTTTAGGGTTTAGGGTTTAGGGTTTAGGGTTTAGGGTTTAGGGTTTAGGGTTTAGGGTTTAGGGTTTAGGGTTTAGGGTTTAGGGTTTAGGGTTTAGGGTTTAGGGTTTAGGGTTTAGGGTTTAGGGTTTAGGGTTTAGGGTTTAGGGTTTAGGGTTTAGGGTTTAGGGTTTAGGGTTTAGGGTTTAGGGTTTAGGGTTTAGGGTTTAGGGTTTAGGGTTTAGGGTTTAGGGTTTAGGGTTTAGGGTTTAGGGTTTAGGGTTTAGGGTTTAGGGTTTAGGGTTTAGGGTTTAGGGTTTAGGGTTTAGGGTTTAGGGTTTAGGGTTTAGGGTTTAGGGTTTAGGGTTTAGGGTTTAGGGTTTAGGGTTTAGGGTTTAGGGTTTAGGGTTTAGGGTTTAGGGTTTAGGGTTTAGGGTTTAGGGTTTAGGGTTTAGGGTTTAGGGTTTAGGGTTTAGGGTTTAGGGTTTAGGGTTTAGGGTTTAGGGTTTAGGGTTTAGGGTTTAGGGTTTAGGGTTTAGGGTTTAGGGTTTAGGGTTTAGGGTTTAGGGTTTAGGGTTTAGGGTTTAGGGTTTAGGGTTTAGGGTTTAGGGTTTAGGGTTTAGGGTTTAGGGTTTAGGGTTTAGGGTTTAGGGTTTAGGGTTTAGGGTTTAGGGTTTAGGGTTTAGGGTTTAGGGTTTAGGGTTTAGGGTTTAGGGTTTAGGGTTTAGGGTTTAGGGTTTAGGGTTTAGGGTTTAGGGTTTAGGGTTTAGGGTTTAGGGTTTAGGGTTTAGGGTTTAGGGTTTAGGGTTTAGGGTTTAGGGTTTAGGGTTTAGGGTTTAGGGTTTAGGGTTTAGGGTTTAGGGTTTAGGGTTTAGGGTTTAGGGTTTAGGGTTTAGGGTTTAGGGTTTAGGGTTTAGGGTTTAGGGTTTAGGGTTTAGGGTTTAGGGTTTAGGGTTTAGGGTTTAGGGTTTAGGGTTTAGGGTTTAGGGTTTAGGGTTTAGGGTTTAGGGTTTAGGGTTTAGGGTTTAGGGTTTAGGGTTTAGGGTTTAGGGTTTAGGGTTTAGGGTTTAGGGTTTAGGGTTTAGGGTTTAGGGTTTAGGGTTTAGGGTTTAGGGTTTAGGGTTTAGGGTTTAGGGTTTAGGGTTTAGGGTTTAGGGTTTAGGGTTTAGGGTTTAGGGTTTAGGGTTTAGGGTTTAGGGTTTAGGGTTTAGGGTTTAGGGTTTAGGGTTTAGGGTTTAGGGTTTAGGGTTTAGGGTTTAGGGTTTAGGGTTTAGGGTTTAGGGTTTAGGGTTTAGGGTTTAGGGTTTAGGGTTTAGGGTTTAGGGTTTAGGGTTTAGGGTTTAGGGTTTAGGGTTTAGGGTTTAGGGTTTAGGGTTTAGGGTTTAGGGTTTAGGGTTTAGGGTTTAGGGTTTAGGGTTTAGGGTTTAGGGTTTAGGGTTTAGGGTTTAGGGTTTAGGGTTTAGGGTTTAGGGTTTAGGGTTTAGGGTTTAGGGTTTAGGGTTTAGGGTTTAGGGTTTAGGGTTTAGGGTTTAGGGTTTAGGGTTTAGGGTTTAGGGTTTAGGGTTTAGGGTTTAGGGTTTAGGGTTTAGGGTTTAGGGTTTAGGGTTTAGGGTTTAGGGTTTAGGGTTTAGGGTTTAGGGTTTAGGGTTTAGGGTTTAGGGTTTAGGGTTTAGGGTTTAGGGTTTAGGGTTTAGGGTTTAGGGTTTAGGGTTTAGGGTTTAGGGTTTAGGGTTTAGGGTTTAGGGTTTAGGGTTTAGGGTTTAGGGTTTAGGGTTTAGGGTTTAGGGTTTAGGGTTTAGGGTTTAGGGTTTAGGGTTTAGGGTTTAGGGTTTAGGGTTTAGGGTTTAGGGTTTAGGGTTTAGGGTTTAGGGTTTAGGGTTTAGGGTTTAGGGTTTAGGGTTTAGGGTTTAGGGTTTAGGGTTTAGGGTTTAGGGTTTAGGGTTTAGGGTTTAGGGTTTAGGGTTTAGGGTTTAGGGTTTAGGGTTTAGGGTTTAGGGTTTAGGGTTTAGGGTTTAGGGTTTAGGGTTTAGGGTTTAGGGTTTAGGGTTTAGGGTTTAGGGTTTAGGGTTTAGGGTTTAGGGTTTAGGGTTTAGGGTTTAGGGTTTAGGGTTTAGGGTTTAGGGTTTAGGGTTTAGGGTTTAGGGTTTAGGGTTTAGGGTTTAGGGTTTAGGGTTTAGGGTTTAGGGTTTAGGGTTTAGGGTTTAGGGTTTAGGGTTTAGGGTTTAGGGTTTAGGGTTTAGGGTTTAGGGTTTAGGGTTTAGGGTTTAGGGTTTAGGGTTTAGGGTTTAGGGTTTAGGGTTTAGGGTTTAGGGTTTAGGGTTTAGGGTTTAGGGTTTAGGGTTTAGGGTTTAGGGTTTAGGGTTTAGGGTTTAGGGTTTAGGGTTTAGGGTTTAGGGTTTAGGGTTTAGGGTTTAGGGTTTAGGGTTTAGGGTTTAGGGTTTAGGGTTTAGGGTTTAGGGTTTAGGGTTTAGGGTTTAGGGTTTAGGGTTTAGGGTTTAGGGTTTAGGGTTTAGGGTTTAGGGTTTAGGGTTTAGGGTTTAGGGTTTAGGGTTTAGGGTTTAGGGTTTAGGGTTTAGGGTTTAGGGTTTAGGGTTTAGGGTTTAGGGTTTAGGGTTTAGGGTTTAGGGTTTAGGGTTTAGGGTTTAGGGTTTAGGGTTTAGGGTTTAGGGTTTAGGGTTTAGGGTTTAGGGTTTAGGGTTTAGGGTTTAGGGTTTAGGGTTTAGGGTTTAGGGTTTAGGGTTTAGGGTTTAGGGTTTAGGGTTTAGGGTTTAGGGTTTAGGGTTTAGGGTTTAGGGTTTAGGGTTTAGGGTTTAGGGTTTAGGGTTTAGGGTTTAGGGTTTAGGGTTTAGGGTTTAGGGTTTAGGGTTTAGGGTTTAGGGTTTAGGGTTTAGGGTTTAGGGTTTAGGGTTTAGGGTTTAGGGTTTAGGGTTTAGGGTTTAGGGTTTAGGGTTTAGGGTTTAGGGTTTAGGGTTTAGGGTTTAGGGTTTAGGGTTTAGGGTTTAGGGTTTAGGGTTTAGGGTTTAGGGTTTAGGGTTTAGGGTTTAGGGTTTAGGGTTTAGGGTTTAGGGTTTAGGGTTTAGGGTTTAGGGTTTAGGGTTTAGGGTTTAGGGTTTAGGGTTTAGGGTTTAGGGTTTAGGGTTTAGGGTTTAGGGTTTAGGGTTTAGGGTTTAGGGTTTAGGGTTTAGGGTTTAGGGTTTAGGGTTTAGGGTTTAGGGTTTAGGGTTTAGGGTTTAGGGTTTAGGGTTTAGGGTTTAGGGTTTAGGGTTTAGGGTTTAGGGTTTAGGGTTTAGGGTTTAGGGTTTAGGGTTTAGGGTTTAGGGTTTAGGGTTTAGGGTTTAGGGTTTAGGGTTTAGGGTTTAGGGTTTAGGGTTTAGGGTTTAGGGTTTAGGGTTTAGGGTTTAGGGTTTAGGGTTTAGGGTTTAGGGTTTAGGGTTTAGGGTTTAGGGTTTAGGGTTTAGGGTTTAGGGTTTAGGGTTTAGGGTTTAGGGTTTAGGGTTTAGGGTTTAGGGTTTAGGGTTTAGGGTTTAGGGTTTAGGGTTTAGGGTTTAGGGTTTAGGGTTTAGGGTTTAGGGTTTAGGGTTTAGGGTTTAGGGTTTAGGGTTTAGGGTTTAGGGTTTAGGGTTTAGGGTTTAGGGTTTAGGGTTTAGGGTTTAGGGTTTAGGGTTTAGGGTTTAGGGTTTAGGGTTTAGGGTTTAGGGTTTAGGGTTTAGGGTTTAGGGTTTAGGGTTTAGGGTTTAGGGTTTAGGGTTTAGGGTTTAGGGTTTAGGGTTTAGGGTTTAGGGTTTAGGGTTTAGGGTTTAGGGTTTAGGGTTTAGGGTTTAGGGTTTAGGGTTTAGGGTTTAGGGTTTAGGGTTTAGGGTTTAGGGTTTAGGGTTTAGGGTTTAGGGTTTAGGGTTTAGGGTTTAGGGTTTAGGGTTTAGGGTTTAGGGTTTAGGGTTTAGGGTTTAGGGTTTAGGGTTTAGGGTTTAGGGTTTAGGGTTTAGGGTTTAGGGTTTAGGGTTTAGGGTTTAGGGTTTAGGGTTTAGGGTTTAGGGTTTAGGGTTTAGGGTTTAGGGTTTAGGGTTTAGGGTTTAGGGTTTAGGGTTTAGGGTTTAGGGTTTAGGGTTTAGGGTTTAGGGTTTAGGGTTTAGGGTTTAGGGTTTAGGGTTTAGGGTTTAGGGTTTAGGGTTTAGGGTTTAGGGTTTAGGGTTTAGGGTTTAGGGTTTAGGGTTTAGGGTTTAGGGTTTAGGGTTTAGGGTTTAGGGTTTAGGGTTTAGGGTTTAGGGTTTAGGGTTTAGGGTTTAGGGTTTAGGGTTTAGGGTTTAGGGTTTAGGGTTTAGGGTTTAGGGTTTAGGGTTTAGGGTTTAGGGTTTAGGGTTTAGGGTTTAGGGTTTAGGGTTTAGGGTTTAGGGTTTAGGGTTTAGGGTTTAGGGTTTAGGGTTTAGGGTTTAGGGTTTAGGGTTTAGGGTTTAGGGTTTAGGGTTTAGGGTTTAGGGTTTAGGGTTTAGGGTTTAGGGTTTAGGGTTTAGGGTTTAGGGTTTAGGGTTTAGGGTTTAGGGTTTAGGGTTTAGGGTTTAGGGTTTAGGGTTTAGGGTTTAGGGTTTAGGGTTTAGGGTTTAGGGTTTAGGGTTTAGGGTTTAGGGTTTAGGGTTTAGGGTTTAGGGTTTAGGGTTTAGGGTTTAGGGTTTAGGGTTTAGGGTTTAGGGTTTAGGGTTTAGGGTTTAGGGTTTAGGGTTTAGGGTTTAGGGTTTAGGGTTTAGGGTTTAGGGTTTAGGGTTTAGGGTTTAGGGTTTAGGGTTTAGGGTTTAGGGTTTAGGGTTTAGGGTTTAGGGTTTAGGGTTTAGGGTTTAGGGTTTAGGGTTTAGGGTTTAGGGTTTAGGGTTTAGGGTTTAGGGTTTAGGGTTTAGGGTTTAGGGTTTAGGGTTTAGGGTTTAGGGTTTAGGGTTTAGGGTTTAGGGTTTAGGGTTTAGGGTTTAGGGTTTAGGGTTTAGGGTTTAGGGTTTAGGGTTTAGGGTTTAGGGTTTAGGGTTTAGGGTTTAGGGTTTAGGGTTTAGGGTTTAGGGTTTAGGGTTTAGGGTTTAGGGTTTAGGGTTTAGGGTTTAGGGTTTAGGGTTTAGGGTTTAGGGTTTAGGGTTTAGGGTTTAGGGTTTAGGGTTTAGGGTTTAGGGTTTAGGGTTTAGGGTTTAGGGTTTAGGGTTTAGGGTTTAGGGTTTAGGGTTTAGGGTTTAGGGTTTAGGGTTTAGGGTTTAGGGTTTAGGGTTTAGGGTTTAGGGTTTAGGGTTTAGGGTTTAGGGTTTAGGGTTTAGGGTTTAGGGTTTAGGGTTTAGGGTTTAGGGTTTAGGGTTTAGGGTTTAGGGTTTAGGGTTTAGGGTTTAGGGTTTAGGGTTTAGGGTTTAGGGTTTAGGGTTTAGGGTTTAGGGTTTAGGGTTTAGGGTTTAGGGTTTAGGGTTTAGGGTTTAGGGTTTAGGGTTTAGGGTTTAGGGTTTAGGGTTTAGGGTTTAGGGTTTAGGGTTTAGGGTTTAGGGTTTAGGGTTTAGGGTTTAGGGTTTAGGGTTTAGGGTTTAGGGTTTAGGGTTTAGGGTTTAGGGTTTAGGGTTTAGGGTTTAGGGTTTAGGGTTTAGGGTTTAGGGTTTAGGGTTTAGGGTTTAGGGTTTAGGGTTTAGGGTTTAGGGTTTAGGGTTTAGGGTTTAGGGTTTAGGGTTTAGGGTTTAGGGTTTAGGGTTTAGGGTTTAGGGTTTAGGGTTTAGGGTTTAGGGTTTAGGGTTTAGGGTTTAGGGTTTAGGGTTTAGGGTTTAGGGTTTAGGGTTTAGGGTTTAGGGTTTAGGGTTTAGGGTTTAGGGTTTAGGGTTTAGGGTTTAGGGTTTAGGGTTTAGGGTTTAGGGTTTAGGGTTTAGGGTTTAGGGTTTAGGGTTTAGGGTTTAGGGTTTAGGGTTTAGGGTTTAGGGTTTAGGGTTTAGGGTTTAGGGTTTAGGGTTTAGGGTTTAGGGTTTAGGGTTTAGGGTTTAGGGTTTAGGGTTTAGGGTTTAGGGTTTAGGGTTTAGGGTTTAGGGTTTAGGGTTTAGGGTTTAGGGTTTAGGGTTTAGGGTTTAGGGTTTAGGGTTTAGGGTTTAGGGTTTAGGGTTTAGGGTTTAGGGTTTAGGGTTTAGGGTTTAGGGTTTAGGGTTTAGGGTTTAGGGTTTAGGGTTTAGGGTTTAGGGTTTAGGGTTTAGGGTTTAGGGTTTAGGGTTTAGGGTTTAGGGTTTAGGGTTTAGGGTTTAGGGTTTAGGGTTTAGGGTTTAGGGTTTAGGGTTTAGGGTTTAGGGTTTAGGGTTTAGGGTTTAGGGTTTAGGGTTTAGGGTTTAGGGTTTAGGGTTTAGGGTTTAGGGTTTAGGGTTTAGGGTTTAGGGTTTAGGGTTTAGGGTTTAGGGTTTAGGGTTTAGGGTTTAGGGTTTAGGGTTTAGGGTTTAGGGTTTAGGGTTTAGGGTTTAGGGTTTAGGGTTTAGGGTTTAGGGTTTAGGGTTTAGGGTTTAGGGTTTAGGGTTTAGGGTTTAGGGTTTAGGGTTTAGGGTTTAGGGTTTAGGGTTTAGGGTTTAGGGTT